>NW_026525093.1:302500-337500 GCF_943734705.1 Anopheles coustani | reverse complement strand
CTCCTGTGCCGTTCTCTGGCCAACTCTCGCTGTGCACCGGTTCCGGCAGTCAAAATCGCATCCTCAGATGACTTGCACTGCTCCCTGAGTAGGCCGATTTCCTGCGTCCACCAGTACATTTCCGGTCTCACCAAAAACTGCGCTGGCGGTGCCCTCTGCATCACCTCATCGCATGCTCTAGTAAGTCCAGCGGTGAGAGTCGCCGGTGATACAGCCACTTCGGCAAACCCGGAAGCCTGGAGCGCGATCTGGAAGGCTTCGGGATGGAATTGACGCAACTTCCATCTCGGTCCAATCTGCTCGCGTTGTCGCTGCCGGTCACGATGCTGGTTCTGTTGTTGCGGTTGCCTCTGCTGATGTGGTGAAGCGCTGCTGACTGGTGTCGCGGATACGCTAAATCTCACGTATCTGTGGTCACTGTTGGTGAAAGTGTCGAGCACCCGCCAGTCGTTACCGGGTTCAATGGCCGGACTGGCGAAGGACACGTCGACCACACTTTCAGTAGCACTGCCGTTGCCGACGAACGTGGGCACACTGCCGCGGTTCAAGATCGCCAGGTCAAGCTGGTCGACGACCTCGGCGAGATCTTCACCACGCGGCTTCGTCCTCGCGCTGCCCCATCGCACGTGCCAGGCATTGAAGTCGCCCGCCAAGACTACGAGGGGGTGTGCTCTGGCCTCGATATCGATCTCGTCGAGCAGCCGCTGGTAGTCCTCGTCCGTCCATCCCGGTGTTGGTGGGGCGTAGCAAGAGATGAAGGTCACCCCCGCCACCTGGACCGACACCAGTCCTACCCTACTTGCCCAGACTCGCTGTATGGGCAAGGCTCCGGTCGTTATAACAGCTGCCTTCGCTGTCGAGTCCACCGCCCAGTTCCCGTTATTGGGTGGAACACGGTAGATCTCCGACGCCAGCACAATGTCGATCCTTTGCTCCCGTGCGGTCTGGAGCATGAGGTCTTGTGCTACCCTGCTGCGCGCCAAGTTGATCTGGAGGATCTTCAACCCAGCGTCACGCCCTCTAACAGTGGTGTTCGTAGCTAGCGGGAACATGACGGCTGGCTACTTCCGCTGCAAGCCGGTGAACCTGTCTGATGTTGTCCGGAACACGTAAGGCACTTGGGGCCCGAGCTGCACTCCTTGGCCTTGTGCTGCTTCGATCCGCACCGGAAGCAGCACTTGGAGTAGTCAGGGCCGGTGCACTCGCGAGAGCGGTGCCCCTTGCCAAAGCAGCGGTAGCAGAGCTGCTCTCCTGCAGGGACCGATGCGAGCGCCTGCACGACGCAACTCGTGTTCCCTATGGTGACCCGGTGACCGTCGAGAAGCTGGCACTGCCCGCGCGGCAGCTTGATATGGGCTTTCTGCAGCCCGTCGTACCGCCGCCACATCCGAACTGCCTCGCCCGGAACCGTCAACCCCGCCTGTCGCTTAATCGCCGAAATCAAGTCGTCGACAGTCGCCAGCATGTCGATTCCTGTGATCGCGGCCGTCTGCTTGTCGACAAGGAGGTGGGCCACTCCATCCTCCTTGATGGCTTCGCTGACATCGGCCAGCACACTCTCGCAGTCCGTGTTCGGCTTCAGCCACAGCGACAGCTTCCGCTCCCCTGTGCGGCAAACCCTCGCCACGAACTGATCCACATTGGTCTTGGAACGCACTGCCTTGTATGTGTCGAGGAAGGCCTTGCCCTCGTTGGCCTCGAGGACGATCACCGCAGGCCTCTCCACTTTAGCAGCGCTCTTTCCCGCTTTCTGTGGTGCTGCTCTCTTGTCTCCCTTGGCCACGACTTTAGCAAAGGATGCTGGTTGCGCATGCACCTTGGTTGCCACAGCCGCTGCTTTCTTTACCTTGGGTTTTGGCTTTTCTGGAGCCATGGCCTGGGACAAGACGGCCTCGACCGGGATCTCGGGGACATCAGGCGTGATGACTTCGTTCATGCCCGTCGGTTCGCCCTCTTTTTTCTTGCCGCGCCTTGCCCGGGTCCGCTTTCGTTTGAGAGTGTCGCCAGGTGGATGCTGGCTTTGCCCAACAGCACTGGAGTCGACGACATGTTGTTGTTGCTGCTGCGTAGCTACCGCCAACTCTCCCATCGAGTGGAGTCCACTTTGGAGCAGCATAAGTTCTCTTTCGCTGGCTGCCGCACGCTCACGAAGGCTAATGTTGTCTCGCTTCAGCTCCTGATTTTCACGAGACAACAACTTCAGCTTTGTCTTCAGCTCCGCGTCCCCATCCTTTGCCGTCGCCCGGCCCGTCTCCATCTCGCTAACCTTAGCGAGGAGAGTCTCGACGGTTGCCCGGAGCTCCCTCAACTCGCTGCTGAGGCTTGCGATAGTCGGCTCCTGCTGCGGGACTTCGGCCACCTGCTGGACGACGGTTGAGTTGAGCTCGTCCTCGTCGCTCTCCTCTGAAATCTCCATATCACTGGCTAGCAGGGCCATCCGCTGCACCACCACCACCGGCCGAGTGGGCGTCGCAGTCGATGGCGCGACACTGCCTCCCTTTCGCTGCCGAGTCAACGACAGCGCAACCGATGATGTCATCACTTTGTCCCCGTCGTCCTTCGGCGATGGCGCGGTAGCGTCACAGGTGGACCGGAGCCTGACGGACCGACGCGTCGAAGGCTCCCCCGATGCCTGCTCCATTCCCCTACTGCAACCCTGAAAATCGCTGTGGGCAATGGGTTAGGTTGCGGAGAGCCAGGGTGGAGTGTCTGGGAAGGGAAGGTGGGATGAGGAAGGGGAGTGGAGGAAGGCCAAGTACCGGTGCGAAATAGAAACTCCAACAAATAAAAGGCCAAACCAATCTTTTTCCCCTTTCCAAATCTGAGCTTATATCTCAGTTCTTCTCTGCGATCAGGTGCCGCCTAGTTGACAAATCCACAAACCGCCAGCCGATACACTCGCCATAAAACTCAGAGTGCCGCCTGGTTGTGATAACCGGTGATCTCCACCAGCCGAGACACTTGATGAACTGAAGGCGCCGCCTGGTTGTGACGTTGAAAAGCTCAGCACCAGTGCCGCCGCCTGGTAACAGTGTTCGAAATCTCCGCGAGCCGAGACACCCGCCACGACCCGAAGCGCCGCCTGGTGGCAATGCTGGCAATCCGCTGGTACTGGTGGCGCCGCCTGGCGGCCAAGTTCGGAACCAAGTTTAGCCGAGACACACTGAAATATTTCACCGGGATGATCGAACCTCGAAATTTTTCAGCCGAGACACATGAAACATTTCACACTTAGCCGAGACACCTTGAAAAGTTTCACTGAAACATTTCAACCGGATGGTTGGTCCATGAAATATTTCAGCCGGGACACTTGAAACATTTCACCCCCAGCCGGGACACCTATCCGGGACACACTGCCGCCAACGGTCAATTAAAAATACCGGCCAATTTTGATAACCGGCCAATTTGAATTACCGACCGATTTGAATTAACGGCCACTTCAAACCAACGGCCACCGACTCCACCAACGGTCAATTTGAACGACCCGAAAATCCGGCACCAACGGTCCTTTTTTGAAAAACTGGATCAGATGACACGGAGCCCGATTCGGCTTAGGTGAAATCGCTCGGATCTTCGAGTCCGAATCCGGCTGGAAAATGGACGATCGAATCTTCACCTGCCAAAATTTTTGCACCGCGTGCTTTCACTTTATTTACACTTATTTTGCGCTGAATTCGTCTTTTTTCATACGGTTTTCTCTGACTTTCGTTTTAAAACACCATCTGTCATCTAAAAAACCACATCCGGCCAGGATCCGGACACTTTTTAACCGAAAAACACGTAGTCCCAAATGGGGCTACGCCCCGGGCCGCTCTCCATACAAAATGTAAACAAACACTTTTCTTTCTTATTTTTCGTTGAAATCGATGATTTTAATGCGGTTTTCACTAATAATCTGTAGATTGGCACTAGTTTTAACGATTACAACAAACTTTCGTGGGTTCTTTAAACTTTTTACGCGAAATTTTTATGAAAAACACGGAGCGACGCTCAGCACGTGTTGACACTACAGCGTTTGACAGCTCACACACAGGGATAACTGGCTTGTGGCCGCCAAGCGTTCATAGCGACGTGGCTTTTTGATCCTTCGATGTCGGCTCTTCCTATCATTGCGAAGCAAAATTCACAAAGCGTAGGATTGTTCACCCTTTCAAGGGAACGTGAGCTGGGTTTAGACCGTCGTGAGACAGGTTAGTTTTACCCTACTGGTGTGCAAGTACTATCTCAATGGAATTCCTGTGCAGTACGAGAGGAACCACAGGTACGGACCAATGGCTCAATACTAGTCCGAGCGGACTTTGGTATGACGCTACGTCCGTCGGATTATGCCTGAACGCCTCTAAGGTCGTAACCGAACCAGGCTGGTAGTATATGTATAGGAGTCGTTAGCTAGATGGCTAATAACATCACGAGACCGGATTGAGTCTTCTATAGACTCTTTCCATTTATTGGAAACCCTCAAACTGAGCCTATCGCGAGTGCGCTCGCCGAAGTACCTGAAGTGGGAAAAGGCGTTGTGCTTGCCGATCTTCCAAGAATAGTTTCGACTCCTAAGACCACCCGAAAACGACGGGTTTGCAGGCTGGGCGCTACGCATTGAAGAGAGATGTACATTTCGATCCTTTCAGGCGACCCATGCTTGGTGGTTGTGTGCGGTGTGCTCCCCCCGGGGGGCACATGCGGCATACCGTGTGTGGACTAGTTGGACCCACCCTTGCGGTGGACCGACCGGTCAGTGGTGTTTGCGGGTTAACACATGCGAGCGTTGCGGCCCAGAGGCCTTACCGCCTTTCACTGCGGGTTCGTCAAGAACTTGGAGATGGTCGCAACGCATCGGGTCCTCCCGGGGTACTTGGTGTTTGGATGCTGGCTTGGTGATTAAACACTTGATATTCCATCTTCGGATGAATTTCGGGTGTCACCTGTTGCCTAAGACCACTTGCATGTTTAGCTCGCCGTGGGGTAGCAAGCGTTGTGATCTAATGGCCTTACCGGGCAAACACTTTCGGTTCGTCAAGGACTTGGAGTGCCGGGACGGGTTGGCGGATCCATCACTCTGAGTATGCCGGGTTGATACTTGGGGTTGGTTTGGTTTTGGTGACCCAATACTAGATGTACCATCTCGGTGGTATGTCAGTATCACCTATACTCCAGACCACTTGCATGGTTAGCAAGCGTTGTGATCTAATGGCCCAACCGGGCAAACACTTTGGGTTCGCAAGGACTTAGAGTGCCGGGACGGGTTGGCGGATACAACACTCTGGGTACCTCCGGGTACTTGGGGTTGGTTGAGGACTTGGTGAACAAACACTTGATATACACTCTTCGGATGTACTTCGGGTGTCACCTGTTGTCCGAGACCACTTGCATGGTTAGCAAGCGTTGTGATTCAATGGCCCTACCGGGCAAACACTTTGGGTTCGCAAGGACTTGGAGTGCCGGGACGGGTTGGCGGATCCAACACTCTGGGTACCTCCGGGTACTTGGGGTTGGTTGAGGACTTGGTGAACAAACACTTGATATACACTCTTCGGATGTACTTCGGGTATCGCCTGTTGTCCGAGGCCACTTGCATGGTTAGCAAGCGTTGTGGTCTAATGGCCCTACCGGGCAAACACTTTGGGTTCGCGAGGACTTAGAGTGCTGGTAGTGGTTGGCGGACCCAACACTCTGGGTACCTCCGGGTACTTGGGGTTGGTTGAGGACTTGGTGAACAAACACTTGATATACACTCTTCGGATGTACTTCGGGTATCGCCTGTTGTCCGAGACCACTTGCATGGTTAGCAAGCGTTGTGGTCTAATGGCCCTACCGGGCAAACACTTTGGGTTCGCGAGGACTTAGAGTGCTGGTAGTGGTTGGCGGACCCAACACTCTGGGTACCTCCGGGTACTTGGGGTTGGTTGAGGACTTGGTGAACAAACACTTGATATACACTCTTCGGATGTACTTCGGGTATCGCCTGTTGTCCGAGACCACTTGCATGGTTAGCAAGCGTTGTGGTCTAATGGCCCTACCGGGCAAACACTTTGGGTTCGCGAGGACTTAGAGTGCTGGTAGTGGTTGGCGGACCCAACACTCTGGGTACCTCCGGGTACTTGGGGTTGGTTGAGAACTTGGTGAAGATACCCCTGTCACCTTGTTCGAGGCCACTTGCATGGTAGCAAGCGTTGTGATACAATGGCCCTACCGGGCAAACACTTTGGGTTCGCAAGGACTTGGGGTGCCGGGACGGGTTGGCGGATCCAACACTCTGGGTACCTCCGGGTACTTGGGGTTGGTTGAGGACTTGGTGAGCAAACACTTGATATACGTTCTTCGGATGTACTTCGGGTGTCACCTGTTGTCCGAGGCCACTTGCATGGTCAACGGTTGAGGTGGTGATGGCGGGTAGGTGCTGTAGGGTGCCGGCCTGTTGGCTGCCTTGGCCGGGTTGGTTGGTTAACACTTGATTGAGCTTGCACCCGAGGGTAATGGCACTTGAAGGTGGGTACCGGCTGGCTGACCTGGTGTGATGGTTGGTTGGTGAACACTTGGCGGTACTTGCACTTGGCTGTGCTTGGACTTGAAGGTGGGATCCGGCTGGCCTGGGCCATTGGTGGTTGGTTGGTTGGTTAGCCCTTAGCTGGGCTGGCTGGCTGGCTGGCCATCGGTGGTGTGGTGTGTTGGGCGGTTTGTGAACACTTGGCGGTACTTGCACTTGGCTGTGCTTGGACTTGAAGGTGGGATCCGGCTGGCCTAGGCCATTGGTGGTTGGTTGGTGGGTTAGCCCTTAGTTGGGCTGGCTGGCTGGCTGGCCATCGGTGGTGTGGTGTGGTGTGGTGTGTGGAGTCGAGCATCGCGCGCCGTTGCCTTCTTCGGAGTGTTGTGGGTACGCAAGTGCTTGCAGTGCAAAGAGGTTGGTGATGGAGTGACATTGCCTTCACCATGGAGTTGCGGGTACTTAGGTACTTGCAAGGAGATGGTGGTATGGTGGTGTTGCGTGTGTGGTGTTCGATTAGAAAGATATATTTTCTAAGTCCGGATTAGTGCTGTCAGTGAGGCCGCCACTAACAGGTCCTCCACGGCCTCCGTGGTTCTTGACTTGGCGCTATTCCGGACTTGGGGCGATCACGATGTCCCCGTGCGGGACTTAGAAGATGGAAGAACACACGTACCCTTATCCCATGACTTGTGAGCGATTGGCATACGTTACCACATGAAGAGAAAAATTGGCTAAGTCCAGGATCCATATTATATGAAGAGAAAATCGGCTAAGTCCCGGATCCATATTACATGAAGAGAAAAATCGGCTAAGTCCAGGATCCATATTATATGAAGAGAAAAATCGGCTAAGTCCAGGATCCATATATATTAACCTAATAATCGGCTAAGTCCAGGATCCATATTATATGAAGAGAAAAATCGGCTAAGTCCAGGATCCATATTACATGAAGAGAAAAATCGGCTAAGTCCCGGATCCATATATATTAACCTAATAATCGGCTAAGTCCAGGATCCATATGATATGAAGAGAAAAATCGGCTAAGTCCAAGATCCATATGATATGAACAGAAAAATCGGCTAAGTCCAGGATCCATATATAATATTCTAATAATCGGCTAAGTCCAGGATCCATATAATATGATGAGAAAAATCGGCTAAGTCCCAGATTGGGTCTGTCAGACATACACTTTCAAGTTACCACACAAGCAAGCAAGAAGGCCGTGTGAAGGATCCATATGACATGAAGAGAAAAATTGGCTAAGTCCCAGATTGGGTCTGTCAGAAATACACTTCCAAGTTACCACACAAGCAAGCAAGATGGTCTAGTGATGGATCCATATGATATGAAGAGAAAAATCGGCTAAGTCCAGGATCCATATAATATGAAGAGAAAAATCGGCTAAGTCCCAGATTGGGTCTGTCAGACATACACTTTCAAGTTACCACACAAGCAAGCAAGATGGCCTAGTGATTGATCCATATGATATGAAGAGAAAAATCGGCTAAGTCCGAGATTGGGTCTGTCAGACATACACTTATAAGTTACCACACAAGCAAGCAAGATGGCGTATTGATGGATCCATATGATATGAAGAGAAAAATCGGCTAAGTCCGAGATTGGGTCTGTCAGAAATACACTTCCAAGTTACCACACAAGCAAGCAAGATGGCCTAGTGATGGATCCATATGATATGAAGAGAAAAATCGGCTAAGTCCCAGATTGGGTCTGTCGGAAATACACTTCCAAGTTACCACACAAGCAAGCAAGATGGCCTAGTGATGGATCCATATGATATGAAGAGAAAAATCGGCTAAGTCCCAGATTGGGTCTGTCAGACATACACTTTCAAGTTACCACACAAGCAAGCAAGATGGCCTAGTGATTGATCCATATGATATGAAGAGAAAAATCGGCTAAGTCCGAGATTGGGTCTGTCAGACATACACTTCCAAGTTACCACACAAGCAAGCAAGATGGCGTATTGATGGATCCATATGATATGAAGAGAAAAATCGGCTAAGTCCGAGATTGGGTCTGTCAGAAATACACTTCCAAGTTACCACACAAGCAAGCAAGATGGCCTAGTGATGGATCCATATGATATGAAGAGAAAAATCGGCTAAGTCCCAGATTGGGTCTGTCGGAAATACACTTCCAAGTTACCACACAAGCAAGCAAGATGGCCTAGTGATGGATCCATATGATATGAAGAGAAAAATCGGCTAAGTCCCAGATTGGGTCTGTCAGACATACACTTTCAAGTTACCACACAAGCAAGCAAGATGGCCTAGTGATTGATCCATATGATATGAAGAGAAAAATCGGCTAAGTCCGAGATTGGGTCTGTCAGACATACACTTCCAAGTTACCACACAAGCAAGCAAGTTACCACATGAAGAGAAAGCCGGCAAAGTCCGGGAATGTTACCACATGAACTGGAAAATGGGCAAAAACCTACCTTCACAGGGAACGTGAATAACTAAGGCTGTAGACATTGGATCGACAAGCCAAAGACTGATATGGAAAGGAAATGAGTAGTACTAGCTTTCCTGAGAGTTGCAGAGCTTAGACTGCATATGAACGGAAGATATTAAGCGTCAAAGTCAGAAAAGTTGCCCGAAGGAACACAAGTTCCAACTTAGAGCATGAATACCGCCTAGACGGTAGGAGGTACGGCCAGGCTGAGGAATAAGAAAATGTTGGCCAACATGTTCCCTAACTATCCCCCGAAGACCGCAAAGCAATCCAACATCAACCAAGAAAGTTATAGCCCGATCAAGGAAACACCTACTTTGCACCGATTTTGCACCAAATACATGTACCAAGCACCTTCGGTTGCATACCTGCAGGGGCTTACCATAGTAGGCCATGGAAGACCGATATACCGAACATAATCACTTTCTATCTCCTCGGGTGTTGGAGGTAGCGCTTTGCGGTACAAGAACGAAAGTTAGACCATATCTTGGTGCATCTTTTTGCCCAAAAACACAAGACCCTATCTACCAAGGCAAGAAAGTTGTGTGGGGACAAAATGTCCAAAAGTGCCCAAAGTGGCACACTTGAACCATATATTCGAGAAAAACACAAGTGTGGGCCCGAGCTAGCAAGTTGAAATGTTCTGACCGTCAGTAGCCCTAGTTGAGGTGCACTTATCATTATATGAGGCCAACGTGCCAGCTAGTCTCTAAAGGGGCGATATGGGTGTTCCAAGGTTTGTACCCAATTGAGGAAAAAACAGGGTAAGGTACGATGTACCGCGATGATTTAGAGGAAGTAAAAGTCGTAACAAGGTTTCCGTAGGTGAACCTGCGGAAGGATCATTAGTGGCCAAGTGATCCTTCCAGAAGTCCGAACCTGCGGGTTGAGACTTCGGCACAAGTTGCCATATGATAATTGACGAAACACTATAGAAGTCCGAACCTGCGGGTTGAGACTTCGGCACAAGTTGCCATATGATAATTGACGTAACACTAACAAGTCCGAACCTGCGGGTTGAGACTTAGGCACACGTTGCCTTATACATGACTTCGAACAAATACACAAGTCCGAACCTGCGGGTTGAGACTTAGGCACAAGTTGCCTTATACATGACTTCGAACAAATACACAAGTCCGAACCTGCGGGTTGAGACTTAGGCACAAGTTGCCATATGAAAGTTGACGAAACACTAACAAGTCCGAACCTGCGGGTTGAGACTTAGGCACACGTTGCCTTATACATGACTTCGAACAAATACACAAGTCCGAACCTGCGGGTTGAGACTTAGGCACAAGTTGCCTTATACATACATTGGCCAAATAAACAGAAGTCCGAACCTGCGGGTTGAGACTTAGGCACAAGTTGCCATATTATATTCGATCAAACACTAGGTAGTCCGAACCTGCGGGTTGAGACTCAAGACCGTAACAAGATGTCACTATACAAGTCCGAACCTAAGGGTTGAGACTTAATGCGATCTAGATACCAAGTTGACATCCAATACCTGTTGAGCAAAACCAAAGATTCCCTGTTCTCGAATGATTACACTATATAACAGGGAATCATGAAGAAATCAAGCAAGCGTGAAACAAAGTCATCACTTGGGCATGCTCGATAGCCAACCACATGACCTTAACCTAAGAGAGCATGCAAACCACATGATACCTATAAACGATTAACCCGCCCTAGTTCAATCGTTCACCAAGTGATGACTTCAGTATGGCTAAGAGAAAAACTTTTAAATGGGAAAAACTCTAAGTCCGAACCTCCGGGTTGAGACTTCCGCGTCGGAGGTGGGCGCACCTCCTATCCGAAAGATGATGAATCAGGGGTGTTCGGTCAGCAATGGTCGGATTCCCCGTCGTAGTCCAACTATGACAATCAAAGTCAAGACCTCCGGGTTGAGACTTTCCGCGAGTACAAGCATAAAGGAACACGGACCAAGCCGTACCGAGAGAATCGGTACTAGAGCCCTCGTGGTTCTACATTGAGAGAGCCCTCGTGGTTCTCATTAGGGGCTTTATGCAAGTCGTACTCAATACTGTGGTGTGAAGTATAAAGTAGTCCTCGCCTGGTCCACGCTGCTTCGGCGGTCCTGGGTAAGATAGTTAATTCTAGCTTGCCCTATAGTGGAATGAGGACACTTAATGCTTCGTCTTTTAGCGGCGGCTAGACTCCTCCTCACGGGGAACGAGTTGACGCACACAGCGGCGGCTTACGCACTATGGCAATCATGGATGCCTGAAGATTCCGTGAAGTTCTCCCCTGGTCCACGCTGCCTCGGCAGTCCTGGGTAAAATGGAATATTTCCAGCTTGCCCTATAGTGGAAGAGGACTATCCAACAATACAAAGTCAAGACCTCCGGGTTGAGACTTTCCGCGTCGGTGGTGTCGCGCACCGCCTATCCGAAAGATGGTGTAACAGGGGTGTTCGATCAGCAATGGTCGGATGCCCCGTCATAGTCCAACTATGACAACCAAAGTCAAGACCTCCGGGTTGAGACTTTCCGCGTCCGGAGGTACGCGTACCGCCTACCCGAAAGATGGTGTGCTTCTGGGGTATTCGATGAGTCGGATACCCCGTCGTAGTCCAACTATGACAATACAAAGTCAAGACCTCCGGGTTGAGACTTCCGCGTCGGAGGTGCGCGCACCGCCTACCCGAAAGATGATGAATCAGGGGTGTTCGATCAGCAATGGTCGGATGCCCCGTCGTAGTCCAACTATGACAATCAAAGTCAAGACCTCCGATGAATTGGATGCTGCATGGAGATGAATCTTGATCTCCTACATCTCCCATCTCAATACAGCATCCCTACTTAAAGGCATCTCGGACTTAGTCGATTTTTCATAAATTCATAGAAATTCATATGTTAGGATGCTGCGAGATGAATGGGATGCTGCATGGAGATGAATCTTGATCTTCTTCATCTCCCATCTCAATACAGCATCCCTACTTAAAGCCATCTCGGACTTAGTCGATTTTTCATAAATTCATAGAAATTCATATGTTAGGATGCTGCGAGATGAATGGGATGCTGCATGGAGATGAATCTTGATCTTCTTCATCTCCCATCTCAATACAGCATCCCTACTTAAAGCCATCTCGGACTTAGTCGATTTTTCATAAATTCATAGAAATTCATATGTTAGGATGCTGCGAGATGAATGGGATGCTGCATGGAGATGAATCTCGATCTTCTTCATCTCCCATCTCAATACAGCCTCCCTACTTAAAGGCATCTCGGACTTAGTCGATTTTTCATAAATTCTAAGAAAAACATATGTTAGGATGCTGCGAGATGAATGAGATGCTGCATGGAGATGAATCTTGATCTTCTTCATCTCCTGTCTTAATACAGCCTCCCTACTTAAAGGCATCTCGGACTTAGTCGATTTTTCATAAATTCTAAGAAATTCATATGTTAGGATGCTGGGAGATGAATGGGATGCTGCATGGAGATGAATCTTGATCTCCTACATCTCCCATCTCAATACAGCATCCCTACTTAAAGGCATCTCGGACTTAGTCGATTTTTCATAAATTCATAGAAATTCATATGTTAGGATGCTGGGAGATGAATGGGATGCTGCATGGAGATGAATCTTGATCTTCTTCATCTCCCATCTTAATACAGCATCCCTACTTAAAGGCATCTCGGACTTAGTCGATTTTTCATAAATTCTAAGAAATTCATATGTTAGGATGCTGGGAGATGAATGGGATGCTGCATGGAGATGAATCTTGATCTCCTACATCTCCCATCTCAATACAGCATCCCTACTTAAAGGCATCTCGGACTTAGTCAATTTTTCATAAATTCTAAGAAATTCACATGTTAGGATGCTGGGAGATGAATGGGATGCTGCATGGAGATGAATCTTGATCTCCTACATCTCCCATCTCAATACAGCATCCCTACTTAAAGGCATCTCGGACTTAGTCGATTTTTCATAAATTCATAGAAATTCATATGTTAGGATGCTGCGAGATGAATGGGATGCTGCATGGAGATGAATCTTGATCTTCTTCATCTCCCATCTCAATACAGCATCCCTACTTAAAGCCATCTCGGACTTAGTCGATTTTTCATAAATTCATAGAAATTCATATGTTAGGATGCTGCGAGATGAATAGGATGCTGCATGGAGATGAATCTTGATCTTCTTCATCTCCCATCTTAATACAGCATCCCTACTTAAAGGCATCTTGGACTTAGTCGATTTTTCATAAATTCTAAGAAAAACATATGTTAGGATGCTGGGAGATGAATGGGATGCTGCATGGAGATGAATCTTGATCTTCTTCATCTCCCATCTTAATACAGCATCTCTACTTAAAGGCATCTCGGACTAAGTCGATTTTTCATAAATTCTAAGAAAAACATATGTTAGGATGCTGCGAGATGAATGGGATGCTGCATGGAGATGAATCTTGATCTTCTTCATCTCCCATCTTAATACAGCATCCCTACTTAAAGGCATCTCGGACTTAGTCGATTTTTCATAAATTCTAAGAAATTCATATGTTAGGATGCTGCGAGATGAATGGGATGCTGCATGGAGATGAATCTTGATCTTCTTCATCTCCCATCTTTATACAGCATCCCTACTTAAAGGCATCTCGGACTTAGTCGATTTTTCATAAATTCTAAGAAATTCATATGTTAGGATGCTGCGAGATGAATGGGATGCTGCATGGAGATGAATCTTGATCTTCTTTATCTCCCATCGCAATACAGCATCCCTACTTAAAGGCATCTCGGACTTAGTCGATTTTTCATAAATTCTAAGAAAAACATATGTTAGGATGCTGCGAGATGAATGGGATGCTGAATGGAGATGAATCTTGATCTTCTTCATCTCCCATCTTAATACAGCATCCCTACTTGAAGGCATCTCGGACTTAGTCGATTTTTCATAAATTCTAAGAAAAACATATGTTAGGATGCTGCGAGATGAATGGGATGCTGCATGGAGATGAATCTTGATCTCCTACATCTCCCATCTCAATACAGCATCCCTACTTGAAGGCATATCGGACTTATTCGATTTTTCATAAATTCATAGAAATTCATATGTTAGGATGCTGGGAGATAAATGGGATGCTGCATGGAGATGAATCTTGATCTTCTTCATCTCCCATCTTAATACAGCATCCCTTCTTAAAGGCATCTCGGACTTAGTCGATTTATCATAAATTCTAATAAAAACATATGTTAGGATGCTGCGAGATGAATGAGATGCTGCATGGAGATGAATCTTGATCTTCTTCATCTCCCATCTGAATACTGCATCCTTTCTTAAAGGCATCTCGGACTTAGTCGATTTTTCATAAATTCTAAGAAATTCATATGTTAGGATGCTGGGAGATGAATTGGATGCTGCATGGAGATGAATCTTGATCTCCTACATCTCCCATCTCAATACAGCATCCCTACTTAAAGGCATCTCGGACTTAGTCGATTTTTCATAAATTCTAAGAAAAACATATGTTAGGATGCTGCGAGATGAATGGGATGCTGAATGGAGATGAATCTTGATCTTCTTCATCTCCCATCTTAATACAGCATCCCTACTTAAAGGCATCTCGGACTTAGTCGATTTTTCATAAATTCATAGAAATTCATATGTAAAAATGCTGGGAGATGAATGAGATGCTGCATGGAGATCAATCTTGACCTTCTTCATCTCCCATCTTAATACAGCATCCCTACTTGAAGGCATCTCGGACTTAGTCGATTTTTCATAAATTCATAGAAATTCATATGTTAGGATGCTGCGAGATGAATGGGATGCTGCATGGAGATGAATCTTGATCTACTTCATCTCCCATCTTAATACAGCATCCCTACTTAAATGCATCTCGGACTTAGTCGATTTTTCATAAATTCTAAGAAAAACATATGTTAGGATGCTGCGAGATGAATGGGATGCTGCATGGAGATGAATCTTGATCTCCTACATCTCCCATCTCAATACAGCATCCCTACTTGAAGGCATATCGGACTTATTCGATTTTTCATAAATTCATAGAAATTCATATGTTAGGATGCTGGGAGATAAATGGGATGCTGCATGGAGATGAATCTTGATCTTCTTCATCTCCCATCTTTATACAGCATCCCTACTTAAAGGCATCTCGGACTTAGTCGATTTTGCATAAATTCTAAAAAATTCATATGCTAGGATGCTGCGAGATGAATGGGATGCTGCATGGAGATGAATCTTGATCTTCTTCATCTCCCATCTGAATACTGCATCCTTTCTTAAAGGCATCTCGGACTTAGTCGATTTTTCATAAATTCTAAGAAATTCATATGTTAGGATGCTGGGAGATGAATTGGATGCTGCATGGAGATGAATCTTGATCTCCTACATCTCCCATCTCAATACAGCATCCCTACTTAAAGGCATCTCGGACTTAGTCGATTTTTCATAAATTCATAGAAATTCATATGTTAGGATGCTGCGAGATGAATGGGATGCTGCATGGAGATGAATCTTGATCTTCTTCATCTCCCATCTCAATACAGCATCCCTACTTAAAGGCATCTCGGACTTAGTCGATTTTTCATAAATTCTAAGAAATTCATATGTTAGGATGCTGGGAGATAAATGGGATGCTGCATGGAGATGAATCTTGATCTTCTTCATCTCCCATCTTAATACAGCATCCCTACTTAAAGGCATCTCGGACTTAGTCGATTTTTCATAAATTCTAAGAAAAACATATGTTAGGATGCTGCGAGATGAATGGGATGCTGCATGGAGATGAATCTTGATCTTCTACATCTTCCATCTTAATACAGCATCCCTTCTTAAAGGCATCTCGGACTTAGTCGATTTATCATAAATTCTAATAAAAACATATGTTAGGATGCTGCGAGATGAATGAGATGCTGCATGGAGATGAATCTTGATCTTCTTCATCTCCCATCTTAATACAGCATCCCTACTTAAATGCATCTCGGACTTAGTCGATTTTTCATAAATTCTAAGAAAAACATATGTTAGGATGCTGCGAGATGAATGGGATGCTGCATGGAGATGAATCTTGATCTCCTACATCTCCCATCTCAATACAGCATCCCTACTTGAAGGCATCTCGGACTTATTCGATTTTTCATAAATTCATAGAAATTCATATGTTAGGATGCTGGGAGATAAATGGGATGCTGCATGGAGATGAATCTTGATCTTCTTCATCTCCCATCTTAATACAGCATCCCTACTTAAAGGCATCTCGGACTTAGTCGATTTTTCATAAATTCATAGAAATTCATATGTAAGGATGCTGCGAGATGAATGGGATGCTGCATGGAGATGAATCTTGATCTTCTTCATCTCCCATCTTAATACAGCATCCCTACTTAAAGGCATCTCGGACTTAGTCGATTTTTCATAAATTCTAAGAAATTCATATGTTAGGATGCTGGGAGATAAATGGGATGCTGCATGGAGATGAATCTTGATCTTCTTCATCTCCCATCTTAATACAGCATCCCTACTTAAAGGCATCTCGGACTTAGTCGATTTTTCATAAATTCATAGAAATTCATATGTTAGGATGCTGCGAGATGAATTGGATGCTGCATGGAGATGAATCTTGATCTTCTTCATCTCCCATCTTAATACAGCATCCCTACTTAAAGGCATCTCGGACTTAGTCGATTTTTCATAAATTCTAAGAAATTCATATGTTAGGATGCTGGGAGATAAATGGGATGCTGCATGGAGATGAATCTTGATCTTCTTCATCTCCCATCTTAATACAGCATCCCTACTTAAAGGCATCTCGGACTTAGTCGATTTATCATAAATTCTAATAAAAACATATGTTAGGATGCTGCGAGATGAATGGGATGCTGCATGGAGATGAATCTTGATCTTCTTCATCTCCCATCTGAATACTGCATCCTTTCTTAAAGGCATCTCGGACTTAGTCGATTTTTCATAAATTCTAAGAAATTCATATGTTAGGATGCTGGGAGATGAATTGGATGCTGCATGGAGATGAATCTTGATCTCCTACATCTCCCATCTCAATACAGCATCCCTACTTAAAGGCATCTCGGACTTAGTCGATTTTTCATAAATTCATAGAAATTCATATGTTAGGATGCTGCGAGATGAATTGGATGCTGCATGGAGATGAATCTTGATCTTCTTCATCTCCCATCTTAATACAGCATCCCTACTTAAAGGCATCTCGGACTTAGTCGATTTTTCATAAATTCTAAGAAAAACATATGTTAGGATGCTGCGAGATGAATGGGATGCTGCATGGAGATGAATCTTGATCTTCTACATCTTCCATCTTAATACAGCATCCCTTCTTAAAGGCATCTCGGACTTAGTCGATTTATCATAAATTCTAATAAAAACATATGTTAGGATGCTGCGAGATGAATGAGATGCTGCATGGAGATGAATCTTGATCTTCTTCATCTCCCATCTGAATACAGCATCCCTACTTAAAGGCATCTCGGACTTAGTCGATTTTGCATAAATTCTAAAAAATTCATATGCTAGGATGCTGCGAGATGAATGGGATGCTGCATGGAGATGAATCTTGATCTTCTTCATCTCCCATCTGAATACTGCATCCTTTCTTAAAGGCATCTCGGACTTAGTCGATTTTTCATAAATTCTAAGAAATTCATATGTTAGGATGCTGGGAGATGAATTGGATGCTGCATGGAGATGAATCTTGATCTCCTACATCTCCCATCTCAATACAGCATCCCTACTTAAAGGCATCTCGGACTTAGTCGATTTTTCATAAATTCATAGAAATTCATATGTTAGGATGCTGCGAGATGAATGGGATGCTGCATGGAGATGAATCTTGATCTTCTTCATCTCCCATCTCAATACAGCATCCCTACTTAAAGGCATCTCGGACTTAGTCGATTTTTCATAAATTCTAAGAAATTCATATGTTAGGATGCTGGGAGATGAATGGGATGCTGCATGGAGATGAATCTTGATCTCCTACATCTCCCATCTCAATACAGCATCCCTACTTAAAGGCATCTCGGACTTAGTCGATTTTTCATAAATTCTAAGAAATTCATATGTTAGGATGCTGGGAGATGAATGGGATGCTGCATGGAGATGAATCTTGATCTCCTACATCTCTCATCTCAATACAGCATCCCTACTTAAAGGCATCTCGGACTTAGTCGATTTTTCATAAATTCTAAGAAATTCATATGTTAGGATGCTGGGAGATGAATGGGATGCTGCATGGAGATGAATCTTGATCTCCTACATCTCCCATCTCAATACAGCATCCCTACTTAAAGGCATCTCGGACTTAGTCGATTTTTCATAAATTCATAGAAATTCATATGTTAGGATGCTGGGAGATGAATGGGATGCTGCATGGAGATGAATCTTGATCTTCTTCATCTCCCATCTCAATACAGCATCCCTACTTAAAGGCATCTCGGACTTAGTCGATTTTTCATAAGTTCTAAGAAATTCATATGTTAGGATGCTGGGAGATGAATGGGATGCTGCATGGAGATGAATCTTGATCTCCTACATCTCCCATCTCAATACAGCATCCCTACTTAAAGGCATCTCGGACTTAGTCGATTTTTCATAAATTCATAGAAATTCATATGTTAGGATGCTGCGAGATGAATGGGATGCTGCATGGAGATGAATCTTGATCTTCTTCATCTCCCATCTCAATACAGCATCCCTACTTAAAGCCATCTCGGACTTAGTCGATTTTTCATAAATTCATAGAAATTCATATGTTAGGATGCTGCGAGATGAATGGGATGCTGCATGGAGATGAATCTTGATCTCCTACATCTCCCATCTCAATACAGCATCCCTACTTAAAGGCATCTCGGACTTAGTCGATTTTTCATAAATTCATAGAAATTCATATGTTAGGATGCTGCGAGATGAATGGGATGCTGCATGGAGATGAATCTTGATCTTCTTCATCTCCCATCTCAATACAGCATCCCTACTTAAAGCCATCTCGGACTTAGTCGATTTTTCATAAATTCATAGAAATTCATATGTTAGGATGCTGCGAGATGAATGGGATGCTGCATGGAGATGAATCTTGATCTCCTACATCTCCCATCTCAATACAGCATCCCTACTTAAAGGCATCTCGGACTTAGTCGATTTTTCATAAATTCATAGAAATTCATATGTTGGGATGCTGGGAGATGAATGGGATGCTGCATGGAGATGAATCTTGATCTTCTTCATCTCCCATCTTAATACAGCATCCCTACTTAAATGCATCTCGGACTTAGTCGATTTTTCATAAATTCTAAGAAATTCATATGTTAGGATGCTGGGAGATGAATGGGATGCTGCATGGAGATGAATCTTGATCTCCTACATCTCTCATCTCAATACAGCATCCCTACTTAAAGCCATCTCGGACTTAGTCGATTTTTCATAAATTACCATTTGACCCATCAGGGACTTTTGCTTCATATAAGTTTGCCTTCCTTGGTGTGGTAACATATGAGTGTAGTTCAGACATCCCCATTTTGGGACTTAGCCGATTTTTCGTAAAATACCATATGACCCATCAGGGTCCTTGCCTTCATATAAGTTTGCCTTGCTTGGTGTGGTAACTTGTTAGTGTAGTTCTGACATCCCCATTTTGGGACTTAGCCGATTTTTCGTAAAATACCATTTGACCCATCAGGGTCTTTTGCTTCATATAAGTTTGCCTTGCTTGGTGTGGTAACATATGAGTGTAGTTCAGACATCCCCATTTTGGGACTTAGCCGATTTTTCGTAAAATACCATATGACCCATCAGGGTCCTTGCCTTCATATAAGTTTGCCTTGCTTGGTGTGGTAACATTTGAGTGTAGTTCTGACATCCCCATTTTGGGACTTAGCCGATTTTTCGTAAATTACCATATGACCCATCAGGGTCCTTTGCTTCATATAAGTTTGCCTTGCTTGGTGTGGTAACATTTGAGTGTAGTTCTGACATCCCCATTTTGGGACTTAGCCGATTTTTCGTAAATTACCATATGACCCATCAGGGTCCTTTGCTTCATATAAGTTTGCCTTGCTTGGTGTGGTAACATTTGAGTGTAGTTCTGACATCCCCATTTTGGGACTTAGCCGATTTTTCGTAAAATACCATATGACCCATCAGGGTCCTTTGCTTCATATAAGTTTGCCTTGCTTGGTGTGGTAACATTTGAGTGTAGTTCTGACATCCCCATTTTGGGACTTAGCCGATTTTTCGTAAAATACCATATGACCCATCAGGGTCCTTGCCTTCATATAAGTTTGCCTTGCTTGATGTGGTAACATTTGAGTGTAGTTCAGACATCCCCATTTTGGGACTTAGCCGATTTTTCGTAAAATACCATATGACCCATCAGGGTCCTTTGCTTCATATAAGTTTGCCTTGCTTGGTGTGGTAACTTGTTAGTGTAGTTCTGACATCCCCATTTTGGGACTTAGCCGATTTTTCGTAAAATACCATTTGACCCATCAGGGACTTTTGCTTCATATAAGTTTGCCTTGCTTGGTGTGATAACATTTGAGTGTAGTTCTGACATCCCCATTTTGGGACTTAGCCGATTTTTCGTAAAATACCATTTGACCCATCAGGGTCTTTTGCTTCATATAAGTTTGCCTTCCTTGGTGTGGTAACATATGAGTGTAGTTCAGACATCCCCATTTTGGGACTTAGCCGATTTTTCGTAAAATACCATATGACCCATCAGGGTCCTTGCCTTCATATAAGTTTGCCTTGCTTGGTGTGATAACATTTGAGTGTAGTTCTGACATCCCCATTTTGGGACTTAGCCGATTTTTCGTAAAATACCATTTGACCCATCAGGGTCTTTTGCTTCATATAAGTTTGCCTTCCTTGGTGTGGTAACATATGAGTGTAGTTCAGACATCCCCATTTTGGGACTTAGCCGATTTTTCGTAAAATACCATATGACCCATCAGGGTCCTTGCCTTCATATAAGTTTGCCTTGCTTGGTGTGGTAACTTGTTAGTGTAGTTCTGACATCCCCATTTTGGGACTTAGCCGATTTTTCGTAAAATACCATTTGACCCATCAGGGTCTTTTGCTTCATATAAGTTTGCCTTGCTTGGTGTGGTAACATATGAGTGTAGTTCAGACATCCCCATTTTGGGACTTAGCCGATTTTTCGTAAAATACCATATGACCCATCAGGGTCCTTGCCTTCATATAAGTTTGCCTTGCTTGGTGTGGTAACATTTGAGTGTAGTTCTGACATCCCCATTTTGGGACTTAGCCGATTTTTCGTAAATTACCATATGACCCATCAGGGTCCTTTGCTTCATATAAGTTTGCCTTGCTTGGTGTGGTAACATTTGAGTGTAGTTCTGACATCCCCATTTTGGGACTTAGCCGATTTTTCGTAAATTACCATATGACCCATCAGGGTCCTTTGCTTCATATAAGTTTGCCTTGCTTGGTGTGGTAACATTTGAGTGTAGTTCTGACATCCCCATTTTGGGACTTAGCCGATTTTTCGTAAAATACCATATGACCCATCAGGGTCCTTTGCTTCATATAAGTTTGCCTTGCTTGGTGTGGTAACATTTGAGTGTAGTTCTGACATCCCCATTTTGGGACTTAGCCGATTTTTCGTAAAATACCATATGACCCATCAGGGTCCTTGCCTTCATATAAGTTTGCCTTGCTTGATGTGGTAACATTTGAGTGTAGTTCAGACATCCCCATTTTGGGACTTAGCCGATTTTTCGTAAAATACCATATGACCCATCAGGGTCCTTTGCTTCATATAAGTTTGCCTTGCTTGGTGTGGTAACTTGTTAGTGTAGTTCTGACATCCCCATTTTGGGACTTAGCCGATTTTTCGTAAAATACCATTTGACCCATCAGGGACTTTTGCTTCATATAAGTTTGCCTTGCTTGGTGTGATAACATTTGAGTGTAGTTCTGACATCCCCATTTTGGGACTTAGCCGATTTTTCGTAAAATACCATTTGACCCATCAGGGTCTTTTGCTTCATATAAGTTTGCCTTCCTTGGTGTGGTAACATATGAGTGTAGTTCAGACATCCCCATTTTGGGACTTAGCCGATTTTTCGTAAAATACCATATGACCCATCAGGGTCCTTGCCTTCATATAAGTTTGCCTTGCTTGGTGTGATAACATTTGAGTGTAGTTCTGACATCCCCATTTTGGGACTTAGCCGATTTTTCGTAAAATACCATTTGACCCATCAGGGTCTTTTGCTTCATATAAGTTTGCCTTCCTTGGTGTGGTAACATATGAGTGTAGTTCAGACATCCCCATTTTGGGACTTAGCCGATTTTTCGTAAAATACCATATGACCCATCAGGGTCCTTGCCTTCATATAAGTTTGCCTTGCTTGGTGTGGTAACTTGTTAGTGTAGTTCTGACATCCCCATTTTGGGACTTAGCCGATTTTTCGTAAAATACCATTTGACCCATCAGGGTCCTTTTCTTCATATAAGTTTGCCTTGCTTGGTGTGGTAACATTTGAGTGTAGTTCTGACATCCCCATTTTGGGACTTAGCCGATTTTTCGTAAAATACCATATGACCCATCAGGGTCCTTTTCTTCATATAAGTTTGCCTTGCTTGGTGTGGTAACATTTGAGTGTAGTTCTGACATCATCATTTTGGGACTTAGCCGATTTTTCGATCCATACCTTATGACCCATAAGGGTCCTTTTCTTCATATAAGTTTGCCTTGCTTCATGTAGTAACATATGAGTGTAGTTCTGACATCCCCATTTTGGGACTTAGCCGATTTTTCGATCAATTCCATATGACCCATCAGGGTCCTTTCCTTCATATAAGTTTCCCAAGACTTAGTGTTTTTTACCTTTGGACACCAATATCACCCTTACGGGTATCTTTGATCTTCGCACCATGTATTGACCAAATGTAGGTCTTGCTATGCCAAACTTATAATTGTTCAACACCAAGTCTCTATCTTGAACCATTAAGGCTCTAACTTGCACCAATTGCTTGGTACTCTTGGTCCGTGTTTCATCGCATACTGACTTCTTGACTTAGTGCTTTTTTCCTTTGGACACCAATATCACCCTTGCGGGTATCTTTGATCTTCTCACTTTGTATTGACCGAATGTAGGTCTTGCCATGCCAAACATATAATTGTTCTACACCAAGTCTCTATCTCGTACCGCCAGCTCGGTACATTCGATCAACCTGCCCTTAAGGCACCCGGGACTTAGCCATTTTTTCACATTTTTCATGATTTTGAGGCAACTTTTCTCGACTTTGTCACCTTATATCACCAAGATCCTTTCCCTTTAGCGCTTCACTCTGTTCGTATGATATTTAGCGCTGACTATCACCTTTCTATCGCTGACCTCAACTTCTTATTCGGTGCCATAGAGCCAGAGATATTTGGTGTATGCTGTTATAAGGGAAGTTTGTCACTTTTTCAAAGGCCCACTTTGGGACGCCCATATCTCACCTTCACGTATCTTCGATCTTCTTGTCGTCTATGGACGAAACTTAGGTCTTGTATTGGCCAACTTATAAATGTTCTACGGCCAAGCCGTATCTCTTACCGCCAGCCCGGTATTCATGGACTTAGTCGGATTTTCGCCTCTCGTGGTAACAATTTCTGACTTTGACTCACAATAACACCCGAACGGTCACATGCTAGCGCTTTGCTTGGTAGGAATTATAGTTAGCGCTACCTTTTCTCTTTCCATCGATACCTTGTTCGTTCCATTCCATGCCATACAGCCGAAGTTATGATGTTTCCCGTTTTCCATATCATGTGGAGCTTATGCTCTGGGAAAACCATCTAACACCTGTACCACCCTTTTGGGTACCACCGATCTCGTCACTATGTTCGGGCCAAATATAGGTTATAACATGCCCAACATATAATTGTTCTACACCAAGTCTCTATCTCTTACCGCCTGCTCGGTATTTTACTCGTAAGTCCAAATTTCACAACTTGTACTTTTTGGCCCAATGTACTCGAGTTTCAATTTTGGTAACATTTTTCGACTTTGACACTTAATAACTTCCAAATCATGCTAGTTAGCGCTTTGCTTTCTTCTAGTCGTATCTAGCGCTGGGTGTTACCTTTCCAAAACATATCCTAGCTTAACAATCCATGCCATACAGCCGGAGCTATACGGTGCACAAGTCAAATCCATTTTAGCCATGTTTCATTTTTGCCAATTTTTGACCACTCGTATCACCCTTCCAGAGTGGTCCGATCTTCTCGCTGTCTATGGACGACTTTTAGGTCTCGTAGAGGCAAACTTATAAGTATTCTACGTCAACCCGCTATCTCTTACCGCCTGCTCGGTATTCTTGGTCTTGTGTGATTTTTGGAAATTTTGGTATTATTTTTCCACTTTGTCGCTTAATAACTCAGTTTTGCTCAACACTTAGCGCTTCGGTTGTTTGGGATTATAGTTAGCGCTCGGTTCGACCTTTCCAACACTGATCTTAGCTTGTCGATCCGTTCCATACAGCCTGAGTTATTCGCGATACCGTGTTTCAACCCATTTCTCAAGTCTCGTTTTGGTCCAACTTTGAACCAGCCATATCACCCTGATGGGTACCTCCGATCTTCTCGCTCTATATTGGCCAAAGTTAGGTCTTGTGGTAACGTACTTATGATTGTTCTACGCCGTGTTCGTAGCTCTTATCGTTCGCCCGCTATTTTCGATCATAAGGTGAATTTTCGCCTCTAAACCACCATTTTTCACCTTTGCCCTCTAATATGACCGACTTGCTCAACACCTAGCGCTTCGCTTGGTAGGACACATAGCTAGCGCTCGTCAAGACCTTTCCAACGCATATCCAAGCTTTCCGATCCGAGCCATACAGCCTGAGCTATAGGCGATACCGTTTTTCCCATTTTCTTGGTCACACGCACTTTAGGGTACCCCTTTTTGCCTTTGACCCTTAATACCTCCTCCGGGTCACTAGTAGGCGCTCAGCTTGGTAGGAAACATAGCTAGAGCAGGCCTTCACCTTTCCAAAACTGCCGAAAGTGTACCGATCCGACATCTAGAACCAAAGTTATGGTCATTCCCATCATGCTCTACTTTCATGGTCAACCTCCACCAAGCACACCTAGGTTGGACCAACTTTCACCAACTCATCTCGAACCCCAAATTTGCTTCGACCTACTAGGTTTCCCTAGTAAAGTGGTCAAAACATCCATTACAACACGACTGGTCTTTCTGGTGGTCGACCTAGGCGACTTTGTTCGACGACCACCACCCCATGGAACTAAAAGACGTCCCTTGATACGGACCACCGATACATTTTCCGGCCTGTCTAAACTACACTCATCGAAATTTTTTTGGGTCCCCACCGTCATACAAGTTTCCCTAGGTCAAGTTTTTCTTCCGGATCGGCCGCGGACCTCACTTTTCATTATCTAGGGAGGCCATAGGGCCCCAAAAGGGGTTTTTTAAAATTTTCGACACTTTCGACTTTGGTCGGATTTTTTCCGATTTTGGTCCGACCTAGGGACTTGGTGGTCCAAGGAGCCTCGGGACCAAACTTTTTTCTCAGGGGTCCCTACCTCCATACAACTTTGCCTAGGTAAATTTTTTGTTCCAAATCGACCGCGGATTTCACTTTTCAATATCTGGGGCTCGTGTAGAGTCCGAATATGAGGTTTTCTCATTTTTCGACATTTTCGACTTTTTTCGACTTTTTTCGGGTTTTTCGACCTAGGGGTCCGCCGAACAAATTTTGGGTCAAAAATTTTTATTGAACTAGTCGAAAGTACGCAAAAAGATAAGACTTTTTGCCGAAGACACCATGCCCCGGAACCGACTCCTTCCCCTTCAAAATAGGGGACAAACGTGATTTTTGAAACTTTTCCTTAGGGAGCCCAAGACTTAGAAAATTTTCAAATCCTCGATTTTTCGATTGCGAGCTAGCGCTTTGCGGTCTTCGGCAATGTTTTAGATCTCGACGAGATAAGACTTTTTGGTTAAGGGACACTTTGCCCTCCGACCCCTCCTTCCCCCCGCAAATCGCCACCCAAAGTGCAATTTTTGCATTTTCACCTCTTTGCACGCACTGTTCGGCCCAAATGGCCACTTTCTATGCGTCTGAGCGCTTTGCGGTCTTCGGCAAACTTTTAGAGCGTACCAAGCCCTAATTATAATTCTTCTACACCACCTTCGTACCTCTTCATCCCTGGCCGCTATTCGCGTACCAAGGTAATTTTTGTTCATTTTGTCAACATTTTTCATCTTTGACTGCTTATATCGGCCTTGCCATGAACCGATAGCGCTTCGCTGTGTTCTAACGTAAGTTAGTACTGCTCAATACCTTTCCAAATCATGTCTTAGATTGTCATTTGCTTGCATACAGCCGGAGCTATGAGCGATACCGTAAAAAGTACCGAAACTTGGAAAAATCCTTTGATCGCCCATATCCCCCCTTTGGGGGCCAGATATCGAAAAAAGTTCTTATTCAAAAAGTTGCGCCTTAACGTGTTCTAGTTATGCCTAGAACATTTCACTTCGCTAGCTGGCCTGCAACTTAGCCGTAATTGGGATTTTAGGGTGTTCTTGGAGGGCCCATTTCCTGCGACTTGGTATCTTTTGGGCCCAATGTTTCTCTAATATCTCCACGAGTTTTCCAGATAGCCTTTTCAAACTTTCAGGGTGCCTAGAACACCTCAAGACCTTTCCAACGCTATGCCGTTTGCCTCGCTCGGACATCTACAGCCAAAGTTATTCGAGGTACACGGTACCTTACCCTGTTTTCTCAGTACTTGGTCGAAAATTTCGATCAGCCATATGACCGACTTGGACAACCCTGAGCGGGTTGGCCCCATATAACTAAACTTTCGTCTCGTGGAGGCAAACTTATAAATATTCCACGTCAACTCGCTATCTCGTACCGCCTTGATGGTATACTTGGTCCAAGGGCCATTTCCAGCGACTTGGTCGCAATTTCGCTCTAAGTTTCGCTAATACCTTCGTCCGTGGACATGGTGATTTTTTGTTCGTATTTTTCCTTGATAGTCCCACTCAAGACTATTCCATACCAGAGCCAAGCGTCCCGCTAAGTGCCATACAGCCTGAGCAGTAATTCATGAAAGGTACCTCTACCAGTTTTTGCCATACTTGGGTACAAACTTTGGATCGCCCATATCTCCACTTTGGAGGCCAGCCAGCACCTTGGCCTCATATACTTTTTTGTTGGTCATACCATGCACCAAATATAATTGTTCTACGCCAACTTGCTATCTCTTCTCCAACTTGCCGTTATTCTTGGTCCAAGACCCATTTCATTCGTTTTTGGACCCATTTTGCTATATGTTTCACTAATAGTTTCGGCCATGGACAAGCTGATTTTCTACTTGTATTTTTCCTTGATAGTCCCACTCAAGACCATTCCAAAACACACCGCAGCTTGTCGCTCGGTGGCAAACTGACCGAGTTATAATTCATGAAAGGTACCTCAACTTGGTACACCACGTGGTCGGCCCAAACCATAAACCGACCAAACGACCGACTTGGAGCACCCTGACCGGGTTGGCCCCATATAATGAAAGTTGCGTCTCTACACGCCCAACTTATGAATATTCTACGCCAAGTCGCTATCTCTTACCGGTAAGCCGGTATTCACCTTCCAAGGGGGTTTTGGTCAAGTGCCATTTCCTGCGACTTGGTCCCCGAATACGACCATCATCACCTAATATCTCCGTGGTCTTTCAACTCAGCCTCATGAAACTTTCAGGGTAGATAGGTCTCCCCAAGACCTTTCCAACGGTGAGCCGTTTGCCTCGCTCGGCCATCTACAGCCGAAGTTATTAATGGTACTTGGTACCTTACCCTGTTTTTTCCATACTTGTTCGTACTTGGGTACAAACTTTGGATCGCCCATATCTCCACTTTGGAGGCCAGCCAGCACCTTGGCCCCATATACTTTTTTGTTGGTGATACCATGCACCAAATATTATTGTTCTACGCCAACTTGCTATCTCTTCTCCAACTTGCCGTTATTCTTGGTCCAATTCCCATTTCATTCGTTTTTGGACCCATTTTGCTATATGTTTCACTAATAGCTTCGGCCATGGACAAGCTGATTTTCGATTGGTATTTTTCCTTGATAGTCCCACTCAAGACCATTCCAAAACACACCGCAGCTTGTCGCTCGGTGGCAAACTGACCAAGTTATAATTCATGAAAGGTACCTCAACTTGGCACACCACGTGGTCGGCCCAAACCATAAACCAACCAAACGACCGACTTGGAGCACCCTGACCGGGTTGGCCCCATATAATAAAAGTTGCGTCTCTACACGCCCAACTTATGAATATTCTACGCCAAGTCGCTATCTCTTACCGGTAAGCCGGTATTCACCTTCCAAGGGTGATTTTGGTCAAGCGCCATTTCCTGCGACTTGGTCCCCGAATTGGACCATCATCACCTAATATCTCCGTGGTCTTTCAACTCAGCCTCATGAAACTTTCAGGGTAGATAGGTCTCCCCAAGACCTTTCCAACGGTGAGCCGTTTGCCTCGCTCGGCCATCTACAGCCGAAGTTATTAATGGTACTTGGTACCTTACCCTGTTTTTTCCATACTTGTTCGTACTTGGGTACAAACTTTGGATCGCCCATATCTCCACTTTGGAGGCCAGCCAGCACCTTGGCCCCATATACTTTTTTGTTGGTGATACCATGCACCAAATATTATTGTTCTACGCCAACTTGCTATCTCTTCTCCAACTTGCCGTTATTCTTGGTCCAATTCCCATTTCATTCGTTTTTGGACCCATTTTGCTATATGTTTCACTAATAGCTTCGGCCATGGACAAGCTGATTTTCGATTGGTATTTTTCCTTGATAGTCCCACTCAAGACCATTCCAAAACACACCGCAGCTTGTCGCTCGGTGGCAAACTGACCAAGTTATAATTCATGAAAGGTACCTCAACTTGGCACACCACGTGGTCGGCCCAAACCATAAACCAACCAAACGACCGACTTGGAGCACCCTGACCGGGTTGGCCCCATATAATAAAAGTTGCGTCTCTACACGCCCAACTTATGAATATTCTACGCCAAGTCGCTATCTCTTACCGGTAAGCCGGTATTCACCTTCCAAGGGTGATTTTGGTCAAGCGCCATTTCCTGCGACTTGGTCCCCGAATTGGACCATCATCACCTAATATCTCCGTGGTCTTTCAACTCAGCCTCATGAAACTTTCAGGGTAGATAGGTCTCCCCAAGACCTTTCCAACGGTGAGCCGTTTGCCTCGCTCGGCCATCTACAGCCGAAGTTATTAATGGTACTTGGTACCTTACCCTGTTTTTTCCATACTTGTTCGTACTTGGGTACAAACTTTGGATCGCCCATATCTCCACTTTGGAGGCCAGCCAGCACCTTGGCCCCATATACTTTTTTGTTGGTGATACCATGCACCAAATATTATTGTTCTACGCCAACTTGCTATCTCTTCTCCAACTTGCCGTTATTCTTGGTCCAATTCCCATTTCATTCGTTTTTGGACCCATTTTGCTATATGTTTCACTAATAGCTTCGGCCATGGACAAGCTGATTTTCGATTGGTATTTTTCCTTGATAGTCCCACTCAAGACCATTCCAAAACACACCGCAGCTTGTCGCTCGGTGGCAAACTGACCAAGTTATAATTCATGAAAGGTACCTCAACTTGGCACACCACGTGGTCGGCCCAAACCATAAACCAACCAAACGACCGACTTGGAGCACCCTGACCGGGTTGGCCCCATATAATAAAAGTTGCGTCTCTACACGCCCAACTTATGAATATTCTACGCCAAGTCGCTATCTCTTACCGGTAAGCCGGTATTCACCTTCCAAGGGTGATTTTGGTCAAGCGCCATTTCCTGCGACTTGGTCCCCGAATTGGACCATCATCACCTAATATCTCCGTGGTCTTTCAACTCAGCCTCATGAAACTTTCAGGGTAGATAGGTCTCCCCAAGACCTTTCCAACGGTGAGCCGTTTGCCTCGCTCGGCCATCTACAGCCGAAGTTATTAATGGTACTTGGTACCTTACCCTGTTTTTTCCATACTTGTTCGTACTTGGGTACAAACTTTGGATCGCCCATATCTCCACTTTGGAGGCCAGCCAGCACCTTGGCCCCATATACTTTTTTGTTGGTGATACCATGCACCAAATATTATTGTTCTACGCAAGCTTGCTATCTCTTCTCCAACTTGCGGTTATTTTTGACTCAAGTCCCATTTCCATAGTTTTTGGTACCAATTTGCTCTATGTTTCGCTAATAGCTTCGCCCAAGGACTTTGTGATTTTTTGTTCGCATTTTTCCTAAATAGTCCCACTCAAGACTATTCCAAATCACACCTTAGCTTGTCGCTCAGTGCCATACAGCCAGAGTTTTAATTCATGAAAGGTACATAACCTTGGTACACCACGTGGTCGGTCCAAACCATCAACCAACCATATGACCGACTTCGAGTCGAGCTAGCGGCTAGGCTCAATATAATAAAATGCGTGTCTTGATGCGGGCTACTGACGGTCTGAACAATGTAGCTCGCTAGCTCGTCTCTAAACTTGTGTTTTGGTCGAATATTGGGTGTTCATGTACCACTTCGGGTAACATGGACTTTGGTGCAACTTTACCACTTGTGCACTTAATTACTTCCCGGTCATTCAAGTCTTTGCCTTCATACTTTCAGGGTAGTTAGGTCTCGTCGAGACCTTTCCATACATATGCCAAACTCATCGATCGGACATCTATAGCCCGAGTTATTCGCGGTACACCGTACCTTACCCTGTTTTTTCCTCAATTGGGTACAAACCTTGGAACACCCATATCGCCCCTTTAGAGACTAGCTGGCACGTTGGCCTCATATAATGATAAGTGCACCTCAACTAGGGCTACTGACGGTCAGAACATTTCAACTTGCTAGCTCGGGCCCACACTTGTGTTTTTCTCGAATATATGGTTCAAGTGTGCCACTTTGGGCACTTTTGGACATTTTGTCCCCACACAACTTTCTTGCCTTGGTAGATAGGGTCTTGTGTTCTCGGGCAAAAAGATGCACCAAGATATGGTCTAACTTTCGTTCTTTTACCGCAAAGCGCTATCTCCAACACCCGAGGAGATAGAAAGTGATTATGTTCGGTATATCGGTCTTCCATGGCCTACTATGGTAAGCCCCTGCAGGTATGCAACCGAAGGTGCTTGGTACATGTATTTGGTGCAATATCGGTGCAAAGTAGGTGTTTCCTTGATCGGGCTATAACTTTCTTGGTTGATGTTGGATTGCTTTACGGTCTTCGGGGGATAGTTAGGGAACATGTTGGCCAACATTTTCTTATTCCTCAGCCTGGCCGTACCTCTTACCGTCTAGGCGGTATTCATGCTCTAAGTTGGAACTTGTGTTCCTTCGGGCAACTTTTCTGACTTTGACGCTTAATAACTTCCGTTCATATGCAGTCTAAGCTCTGCAACTCTCAGGAAAGCTTGTACTACTCATTTCCTTACCATATCAGTCTTTGGCTTGTCGATCCGATGTCTACAGCCTTACTTATTCACGTTCCCTGTGAAGGTAGGTTTTTGCCCATTTTCCAGTTCATGTGGTAACATTCCCGGACTTTGCCGGCTTTCTCTTCATGTGGTAACTTGCTTGCTTGTGTGGTAACTTGGAAGTGTATGTCTGACAGACCCAATCTCGGACTTAGCCGATTTTTCTCTTCATATCATATGGATCCATCACTAGGCCATCTTGCTTGCTTGTGTGGTAACTTGGAAGTGTATGTCTGACAGACCCAATCTCGGACTTAGCCGATTTTTCTCTTCATATCATATGGATCCATCACTAGGCCATCTTGCTTGCTTGCGTGGTAACTTGGAAGTGTATTTCTGACAGACCCAATCTCGGACTTAGCCGATTTTTCTCTTCATATCATATGGATCCATCACTAGGCCATCTTGCTTGCTTGTGTGGTAACTTGAAAGTGTATTTCTGACAGACCCAATCTCGGACTTAGCCGATTTTTCTCTTCATATCATATGGATCCATCACTAGGCCATCTTGCTTGCTTGTGTGGTAACTTGAAAGTGTATTTCTGACAGACCCAATCTCGGACTTAGCCGATTTTTCTCTTCATATCATATGGATCCATCATTAGGCCATCTTGCTTGCTTGTAAGGTAACTTGGTAGTGTATGTCTGACAGACCCAATCTGGGACTTAGCCGATTTTTCTCTTCATATCATATGGATCCATCACTAGGCCATCTTGCTTGCTTGCGTGGTAACTTGGAAGTGTATTTCTGACAGACCCAATCTGGGACTTAGCCGATTTTTCTCTTCATATCATATGGATCCATCACTAGGCCATCTTGCTTGCTTGCGTGGTAACTTGGAAGTGTATTTCTGACAGACCCAATCTGGGACTTAGCCGATTTTTCTCTTCATATCATATGGATCCATCACTAGGCCATCTTGCTTGCTTGCGTGGTAACTTGGAAGTGTATTTCTGACAGACCCAATCTGGGACTTAGCCGATTTTTCTCTTCATATTATATGGATCCTGGACTTAGCCGATTATTAGGTTAATATATATGGATCCTGGACTTAGCCGATTTTTCTCTTCATGTAATATGGATCCTGGACTTAGCCGATTATAAGGTTATTATATATGGTTCCTGGACTTAGCCGATTTTTCTCTTCATATAATATGGATCCGGGACTTAGCCGATTTTTCTCTTCATATAATATGGATCCGGGACTTAGCCGATTTTTCTCTTCATATAATATGGATCCTGGACTTAGCCGATTTTTCTCTTCATATCATATGGATCCAGGACTTAGCCAATTTTTCTCTTCATGTGGTAACGTATGCCAATCGCTCACAAGTCATGGGATAAGGGTACTTGTGTTCTTCCATCTTCTAAGTCCCGCACGGGGACATCGTGATCGCCCCAAGTCCGGAATAGCGCCAAGTCAAGCCCCACGGTGGCCGTGCAGGACCTGTTAGCGGGGGCCCCACTGACAGCACTAATCCGGACTTAGAAATTATATCTTTCTAATCGAACACCACACACGCAACACCACCATACCACCATCTCCTTGCAAGTACCTAAGTACCCGCAACTCCATGGTGAAGGCAATGTCACTCCATCACCAACCTCTTTGCACTGCAAGCACTTGCGTACCCACAACACTCCGAAGAAGGCAACGGCGCGCGATGCTCGACTCCACACACCACACCACACCACACCACCGATGGCCAGCCAGCCAGCCAGCCCAGCTAAGGGCTAACCCACCAACCAACCACCAATGGCCTAGGCCAGCCGGATCCCACCTTCAAGTCCAAGCACAGCCAAGTGCAAGTACCGCCAAGTGTTCACCAACCAACCATCACACCAGGTCAGCCGGCCGGTACCCACCTTCAAGTGCCATTACCCTCGGGTGCAAGCTCAATCAAGTGTTAACCAACCAACCCGGCCAAGGCAGCCAACAGGCCGGCACCCTACAGCACCGACCCGCCATCACCACCTCAACCGTTGACCATGCAAGTGGCCTCGGACAACAGGTGACACCCGAAGTACATCCGAAGAACGTATATCAAGTGTTTGCTCACCAAGTCCTCAACCAACCCTAAGTACCCGGAGGTACCCAGAGTGTTGGATCCGCCAACCCGTCCCGGCACCCCAAGTCCTTGCGAACCCAAAGTGTTTGCCCGGTAGGGCCATTGTATCACAACGCTTGCTACCATGCAAGTGGCCTCGAACAAGGTGACAGGGGTATCTTCACCAAGTTCTCAACCAACCCCAAGTACCCGGAGGTACCCAGAGTGTTGGGACCGCCAACCCGTCCCGGCACTCCAAGTCCTCGCGAACCCAAAGTGTTTGCCCGGTAGGGCCATTAGACCACAACGCTTGCTAACCATGCAAGTGGTCTCGGACAACAGGCGATACCCGAAGTACATCCGAAGAGTGTATATCAAGTGTTTGTTCACCAAGTCCTCAACCAACCCCAAGTACCCGGAGGTACCCAGAGTGTTGGATCCGCCAACCCGTCCCGGCACTCCAAGTCCTTGCGAACCCAAAGTGTTTGCCCGGTAGGGCCATTGAATCACAACGCTTGCTAACCATGCAAGTGGTCTCGGACAACAGGCGATACCCGAAGTACATCCGAAGAGTGTATATCAAGTGTTTGTTCACCAAGTCCTCAACCAACCCCAAGTACCCGGAGGTACCCAGAGTGTTGGATCCGCCAACCCGTCCCGGCACTCCAAGTCCTTGCGAACCCAAAGTGTTTGCCCGGTAGGGCCATTAGACCACAACGCTTGCTAACCATGCAAGTGGCCTCGGACAACAGGTGACACCCGAAGTACATCCGAAGAGTGTATATCAAGTGTTTGTTCACCAAGTCCTCAACCAACCCCAAGTACCCGGAGGTACCCAGAGTGTTGGATCCGCCAACCCGTCCCGGCACTCTAAGTCCTTGCGAACCCAAAGTGTTTGCCCGGTTGGGCCATTAGATCACAACGCTTGCTAACCATGCAAGTGGTCTGGAGTATAGGTGATACTGACATACCACCGAGATGGTACATCTAGTATTGGGTCACCAAAACCAAACCAACCCCAAGTATCAACCCGGCATACTCAGAGTGATGGATCCGCCAACCCGTCCCGGCACTCCAAGTCCTTGACGAACCGAAAGTGTTTGCCCGGTAAGGCCATTAGATCACAACGCTTGCTACCCCACGGCGAGCTAAACATGCAAGTGGTCTTAGGCAACAGGTGACACCCGAAATTCATCCGAAGATGGAATATCAAGTGTTTAATCACCAAGCCAGCATCCAAACACCAAGTACCCCGGGAGGACCCGATGCGTTGCGACCATCTCCAAGTTCTTGACGAACCCGCAGTGAAAGGCGGTAAGGCCTCTGGGCCGCAACGCTCGCATGTGTTAACCCGCAAACACCACTGACCGGTCGGTCCACCGCAAGGGTGGGTCCAACTAGTCCACACACGGTATGCCGC